>NC_056726.1:1003741647-1003774147 GCF_019279795.1 Protopterus annectens
CCATCACCACTTATAGGTTCATAGGTTCATACTAGGCTATCTGCTCTAGGGCATTTATAAGCCTAGCCAGAGTGTGTGTGGCTTTCACCACCTTAGGATGAGAATACTATACCCATTAGTTTGCTGTGCCTCTGTCCAGCAGTGATACAGAGATGATTCCGGGGTAAACCTCGATCTCCCATACACTCGTCAAGATTTCTCTTGAACAGAGTCAGTGAGGGGCTCTGCCTCACATGGACTGGGATTCTGTTCCATAGTGTAGGGAGTCTCTGGGTGATGAATCTGTCCCTCCAGCACGTCCTATTTATATCCGTGTTGAGGTTTAAGTCTCTTGCTCTCGTGGCTCTGGTGGATTTGGATTTTTTGAGGTGGAGCATGTCCATTAATTCGGGTTGGACATGGCCTTGTATGTCAGGCACAGATCACCTCTGAGCAGGCGGTATGCGACTGAATAGAGCTGGAGTTTCTTCAGTCGGGCATCGTATGACATATGTTTGAGCCTTTATCCTTTTGGTGAGGAACTTTTGGGGTCTTTCCAACTGCTGCAGGTGTCGGGTAAGGTACATTCGAATGGGGCGTTGTACTCAATCATTGGTCTGATAAGTGAAGAGTACAGGGTACAATGACCTCTCCTGATCTGGATGTGAATCCCTTCATGATCAGGTGGGCAATGTAGAAGGTCTTCCTAACCACTTTGGCAATGTGAGTGTCAAAGAGGTTACTGTCAACTTGGGTCCCCAGGTCCCTGATAACTTCTTCCGTGTTTAATGGATTACCACCTATGTGGTAATTAGGGGTTACCTTGTTTTTCCCAAAGGGTATGACTATACATTTTTGGCATTTAGCTTAAGGCCATGGCTCTGGCACCAGTTATCCATTTCTATGAGACCTTTCTGGAGGATGTCTGTGTCTGATGGAGTGTCAATTATGGTGCCCAGTTTGCAGTCATCTGCAAATTTTGTCAGCCACAATCCCTATGTTTGCCTGCACTTCAGAAAAATAAATGCTGAACAAGAGGGGCCCAGGACTGAGCCCTGTGGGACACCGCGTGACGGCTTAGAGTCTGACATGGCACCAGCAACTCTAACCCTGTGTGTTCTGTCCTTGAGCCAGTTTGCAACCCATCTTGTGACATATGGGTTTACATCTAAGCTGGTGAGCTTTTCTATGATGCCCAAGTGGGGTATTGTGTCGAATGCTTTTGCTAGGTCAAGGTAGGCTGTGTGAACTGCCTTACCCTCATCAATGGCCTTAGTGACTGTTTTGAAAAAGTCGACCAAGTTCAAGAGGCAGGATCTGCCCTTGACAAAGCCAAATTGGGTAGGATCCAGTGTCTGTAGGTCCCCAATGTCTTTATTTATGAGTTCCATTATGATCCTCTCCATAGCTTTGCAGACAAGGCTCGTCAAGCTTATGGGACGGTAATTTCCAGGGTCCATAGAAGCACCGCCTTTGTGGAGTGGGACCACAGTTGCTGTGCACGCCATTCTTTGGAGTGCGTATCCTGTAGTAAGGCTAAGATTAAACAGCAGCCTTATGTGTGGGTTTAGTTCCTCATTGATTTCGTAGCACACAGCCGGGGACACCGTCCGGTCCCATTGATGCTGTGTTTTGCTTTAGAGAGCAGCTCTCACCTGGGCATCTGAGATGTTTGGGAGGCTAGACTCTGGTGGGATAGATATTTCTCCTTTTGGGGAGGGAGGGAGAAATTTGCACTGAACCTGTCTGCCAGTATGTTGGCAATGTCTGTGGGTTCAGTGATTTTTTATCATTTTGGACTAATTCTGAGCATATCTGGGAGTTTCCACCCAGGTTTCTAACATAGCTAAAGAAGGCTTTATGATTGTCTTTTGTGTCATTAGCGATTTTTCTCTCAAAGTTGGCCTTGGATGATTTTATGAGTGATCGTAGTTTTGCTAGTATTGATCAGAGATGCCTTCCATTTAGGGATTTTGCTCTGTCATGTAGTAGCTTTCTCCTCTTGTTGTAGAGTTTGTTTATGGCTGGAGTCCACCAGACCGGGCGCCTGCCTTTGGTGGAAAGGGTCTTGATTTTATTAGGGATTGCTTGATCCATACATTCCTGGAGGTGCTCGTAGAAGGCATTTGTAAGGGTTTCAGCAGCGTGGGTTGTGGTTTCCACTGGCTCGTGGGCCTTGAAGGATACCACTCCAGTCTTAAGAAGTGTGAAGTTTGCTTTTGAGAAGTTCTTCACTGTGGTCTTTTTTGCTGGGGGTGGGGGTGGGATGTGGATCTCCAGTGAGATTAATTTATGGTCTGATCTCACCAATGAGGGATATACTTCCGGTGTGGAGCATTTTGTTCGCATGTTTGTGATGATCAGGTCTAGTATATTTTCTCCTCTTGCGGGAATGGTGACTAGTTGTTCCATAGCATTTGAGTTTATGAACTCAAGGAACCTTTGGGCTAGGGTGTTGGGGATTGAGTAATGTTCCCAGTCTATGTTTGGGTAGTTGAAGTCACCCAATATGATGGTGTTTGGAGAGACATTCATACTCTCCAGTGTCTTCAGGAAGGCTGTGTGGGTTTCCTGAGTTTGAAAAGGTGGTCTGTAGCATGTTACAAACTGTAGGGCAGTTTTACCTATGGTTAATTGCACCTGGATGGTCTCCGATGCTTCGTGCGTTGCCACTAACCTGGAGGTGTGGGTATCCTTTATGAATATGGATACTCCCCTCCTTTTGTGGTTTGGTCCGGATTTTGGGGCGGAGCATGATATGAGGTATAACCTGATAGTGCTGGGGTGCTCTCTGGAGCCTTGAACCAGGTTTCAGTCACAGCACAGACATCGATGTTCTCCATACTGAGGAGGGCTTGAGGCGTGCATCTTGAGGTTTAGACTTCTGGCATTGAGCAGTATTACCCTTAGTTTTTCTCCATTTTTGTTTTCTAGGGCGGTAGGTTTATCATTTGAGCCTTGCCTAAAAAGGCACTATGGGGGTGGCAAGAGCCTTTGCCAATATCCGGAAGCCCAGGGTGACAGGTGCAAGCCGTCCCTTGACAGCGTGGCTTGTCAAGCATGTCATCCCAGGCAGACAGACATTGGATCCCCTTAGAATGACACCAGTAATTAAGCCAATTATTAAAGCTGATCATTTTGTCTCTGTATTGTGGCATCATTCTTGGTGAGGGTAGGATACTGCTCAGGGTCAGGGTCATACCGGCCTGGGCTACATAATCTGAGAGCTCCTCTATGTCTCTTTTCATGTAGTCCAGGGAGGTGCGTCTCAGGTCGTTCACACCGGCATGGACAATGACTGAGTCATACTTGTACTTGCTGTGGAGTGACCTGAGTGCTTGTGTTATGTGGCGGATTCTAGCGCCTGACAGGCAGCTTACTGTGATCTTTTCCTTGTTCAGTCTGGTGAGTGGGACGTCAGTGTGTCTGACTATGGAGTCACCTATAACAAGTGTGTCTGGCATTGTGTTTGGCCTTAAGGGCTGTGACTGTTTAGCACACTGACTTTGAGAACTATGTGTTGCATGTCTTATGTCTTGAGGTGGCAGTTGCTTGGGTGTCTGCTTTGGAGGCCTCTGTAGTTTTGGTAGATTTTGATCAGTGCCTCCGAGTATGTCTTTGTGTGTTTATGTGTTTGTTTTGCAGTTGTGATAGTTCTATGTGAAACTGGGTTTGTGGTGTGCGTGGTTTCCTTCTCCCTCCTGTCTGGTCTTGCCAGTCCTGAGTTGAGAGAGCTCAGCCTCCAGTTTGGCTATATAGTTGCATCTCTCACATGTATTTGTGTTTTGTGGGAGAAGGAGTGGGTTGTCTGTGTACATGAGGCAATTGTAACATTGCCTCAAGATGCCCAGATTCACCAGCTGAACAGGAGAGGCGCTAGCAACTGACCCTTGACATGCTAGAAAAGTGAAAAAGTTTGCTGTGTAACTGAGTCAGAAGGGACCTATAGGAAATGGGTACTCAAGGGGATTCTAGGCTAATGTAGTACTTTTAGTATACAAGTACTTTACCTATATAAAAATGCTTTAGGAGCAAGTGCTGAGCTTTACCTATATAAAAATGCTTTAGGAGCAAGTGCTGAGCTTTTGAGATAGAGAATAGACTGTTTAGATTGCAAGTAGAGAAGTTCTAAGGGAAAAACTGAAAAGCAGACTTTACGGAGCCAGAAATAGTTTAACCTTGTTTAACCGGCGCTGCCCGATGGTGCTCTATGGGCAACTCCGCGTTAAATCACGCAAAAGCGTGCTAAAAGCGGGCTTTAGAGCAGGGGGGTTGAAAAGAGCTGGGAATTGACCCAAAATGGCCAATAGACTACAAGTTTCTGGCTGGAACCACTGCTCTAGGGACAAATAGGCTGCTCAGTGCTCCCCACTCCCACTGGTGAACAAAGAAGCTTCCCTTTATCCAAATAAGGATATGGAATAGCACAGGAACCAAGCCAAAGCCCAGAGATCAGCAAACTCTGAAGACTGGACTATTCTAGTTCAGTAAGGCGGGAAAACAAGATTATTTTTTTTTTTTTTTTTTGTTTTTTTCTTTTTTGCAGAAAACAGAGGAAAAACAGACAGTAAATGTTATAAATGCTTTTAAACGGCTAGCGCACTTGAGTGTGTTAGCCTACAGGTAAAATTAAGCAACAAATAACTTTTTTAAAAGTGCAAAACAGTTAATCAACACAAAAAACAGTTTAAATAGAATGCTGAGCTGTATGAACAGGTGAAAAAGCAGTCGCTAAGCAGTAAATAATCAAAAAGCCAGAAAAAAATACTTAAATCAGGAAAAAGTCACTCTTTTGCTCTCTGCTGCTTATAGAACTCTGCAGGACATCACGAGGAGCTGTGTTGAGTTGAATACAAGCGAAAAAGCGCGCTAAAGTGGGCTTTATTACAGGGGGCTGAAAAGAGCTAGGAATTGACCCAAAATGGCCAATAGACTACAAGTTTCTGGCTGGAACCACTCCTCTAGGGACAAATAGCCACTCAGTGCTCCCCACTCCCACTGGTGAACAAAGACGCTTCCTTTTATCCAAATAAGGATATGGAACAGCACAGGAACCAAGACAAAGCCCAGAGATCAGCAAACTCTGAAGACTGGACTATTCTAGTTCAGTAAGGCGGGAAAACAAGATTTTTTTTTTTTTTTTGCAGAAAACAGACAGTAAATGCTATAAATGCTTTTAAGCGGCTAGTGCACTTTAGTGTGTTAGCCTACAGGTAAAATTAAGCAACAACTAACTTTAAGTGCAAAACAGTTAATCAACACAAAAACAGTTTAAATAGAATGCAGAGCTGTATAAACAGGCTAAAATGCAGTCGCTAAGCAGTAAATAATCAAAAAGCCAGAAAAAAATACTTAAATCAGTTATAGCAAATATAGTTATAACAAATGCTCTGAAATATACTGTATATTTCCAAAATGTTTGAGAAGGACAGTCAGAACACAAGAAGGTTCAGGCGAAAGAGAAAAAAAAAAAAGTTTTGTTTTACTTTTTGAAAGGGAAAAAGGAGGAACAGAAGGCCTTATCAAATGTTCTCTCTGTATTAAGCAGAATGAGCTAATGACACTAGACTGGGAGGTGTGTCACAGTAGGGGCGGGCAACTGCAAAGCCACCAATAGCCTACAAGACAGCAAGCACTACAGAGACAAATGAAAGTTTTTAAACAGATAAGGATTTGTGAAGATACTGAATAGACAAAGTGCTTTATATATATTAAATTGTAAAACAGTAATCTGTAAAATAATCAAAAATCAAGATACTTATATTTTCTAGCTGAGTTGCACTCAAGAACCTCTCTAGTCTGCAGTGTGTGCAAAGACAGAAACTTTTCTACAAGAACACAAAAGAACCAGCCCCCACTAGCCAAGAGATAATTACAGAGAGGAGATGTTTCAGTTTACACAATAGCCTACAAGACAGCAAGCACTACAGAGACAAATGAAAGTTTTTAAACAGATAAGGATTTGTGAAGATACTGAATAGACAAAGTGCTTTATATATATTAAATTGTAAAAACAGTAATCTGTAAAAATAATCAAAAAATCAAGATACTTATATTTTGTAGCTCAGTTGCAGTCAACAACCTCTCATCTTCACCGGCTATCCTACCCTCTCTACCACTTTACTTATCCTTTTCCAATCACCCCCTCCCCATTTACATTACTCTGTCCTAATCTCTACCCATCATCACTTCCTCATCTTCCCCTGGCTATCCCACCCTCTCTACCACTTTACATAACCTCTGCCCATCACCCACTCCCCATTTAGACTAATCTAAGCTAATCTCTTTCCCCCTTTATAGTTGCAATTAAACTAAACACATGACTTTCACTTATTACTACTGTGAATTTCCAAAATGACACTCTTTAGAATTGTATATATTGTTTTACTTTGTTTTTTTTCCCCATTGTTCTCTTTGTAATATATTGTTGTTATATCTCTAAGCCTTACAATATTGTTGATTATTTTTGAAATGTACTATTTTCAACCTTTTTTATGTAATGTCTTTGAAAATTTTGTTCTTATTTTCTCTGTGAAATGGAGCTTTTCTCGCTGGGCCTCCACTAAAAATGGGCCCTTGTGACCCAGTTGGACTTCCCCGGAAAGAAATGCCAATCAATCAATCAATCAATAAATAAATAATTTGTTGAAACAGACTAGCAGTGCCTTCATGACTGGATTTCTTTTCTGTCATACCCTATAATGTCCTTCAAGAAACACCTTTATGTTCAGCTTTGTAAATATTCCTCAACTTAAAACTGAAAATCTGGTTCTAGAGATTGGTTTTGCTTTTGAAAGCCAAACAAAGTGCTACAGCAGTGAAAAAAGAAGATACTGGAAGAAAGCGAGATGTGATAGTGAAATGATTAAATAAAGTGGTTAAAATAACTGTAGCAGCTTCAGAAAGCATTCTGACAAAGTACCTTTACAGAAAAATAAATGTATAACAGCCATTATAAAAAAAAACACACAAGAAGTACAAGGAATGAAGCATTCACTTAAAAAATCCTCTGTTTATTAAATGCTGCTTTAAGGATGAACTGACAGTTTTCATTTAGAAGTGCTAGAAGGACATTGCTCAAAAATATAATGTTTTACCCAACAGCCAAGTTACTAGGGGTAATACAGAGACAAAAGTAAGAAATCAGATTTCATGATGTGTTAGGTGAGTACAGCACTTTACTTGAAGAAGCTGGAAAACTATTTAAAAAAAAAAATATATATATATATATATATATATATATCAATCAAATGAGATTGCACATTGATATAAAAGCAATATATGCAGCTCAGTCATATAGGAGAACCATTTTTAATTTGAGAAAGAAAGCTGAAGTGGAATTGAAACAGTATAAAAAATGGACATTATTGAATAACATTGTAGCTAGAGCTCCCCTCAGACCTAAGAAGTCTGATGAAATGAAGACTTACATAGACATATGAAAAGCTAAAACAGTGATGCAGAGGGAAGGACACGTTATACCTATCAAGTATATCTTCACTGAGATAATACTTGCAGGCAGGTAGTGTTTGTTGTTAAGAGCAAAAACATCTGACAGAAAGCTGTAAAGCTATTATATTTTAAGACTTTGAAAACCTTATAAGCAGGACAGCCCCAAGAAGGATAACTCAGTACTATGAACCAGAACCTCTTAACAGGAAATTACCTAGCTAGTGTAATTGAAGGCCTAGAAAAATCCATATTAGCATACCCCAAGAGTAACTTAATACAGATGGCCAGAACAACTTGACAGAAAACTAAAAGCTACTACATCTGAAAGTCTAGATAACTCTGTAGATGTGGATTATGTCACCATAACTTCAAAGCTGCCAGGAAGTGAATTTTAAAACAGTCCTGTACGCAGCACATTTGCAGCACACATAACCCCCTCCTCCTGACTGCATATGCATTACCTCTTCACTTTTAAAATATTTGGAGATGTCAGCTGAACCAAGATACACAAGTGGAGCCTTCTAGCTGTCTCATTCTGTTCTGATCACCCAAGTACTGAGTCTTCAGTCAAGATTCTCGACATAAAATTCAGCCACAGTAAAGGAGGTAAAATGGCCTACTGTTAAAACCTAAAGGTCACTAGGAATTAGCCATTATGCATACAATATAAAATTTACTTTATACCAACAAGAAGCACATCATACACTTGATGTGGTCTCATTACCACGTTGCTATACTGCTTACATAACTATGTGTGGATTCAGACTGCATAATAAACAAGTAATGGCATCTCAAGGCAGATTACCTCATCCATACTGTATATATCAAGTTGATGACTGAGCTGTGAACCAAGAGATTCCACCCATCTAGAAACCTGTTTTTCATATCTACAGTAATACTATTTCTTCTTCACAGCTTTAAGGAAACCAAGCAGGTAGACAGGTGTGGTGCATTTAGTGTTACCATCGCATACCTTTCTAATAACTCTGCAAACAGTGATTTAATGCGTGAAAGCCTTCCATATCAAACCGATGCTGTAATAATGTGCATGAATTATGTATGAGCTTCTGGGTTGTTAGGAAATCAGATTATTTGTGGCATAATGGTTTAGACTTCTATGTAAAACATATTTGTGTATGTTATTTGTTGATTATATCAATCAGTTTTATGCATATGTACCATCAGTTGAGATGAAAATGGATTGAATAAGAACGTTACCATGATTTTGTACTACAAAGAAAGCTGATGTTATAGAAACATTGTATTAAATTTCTTATTCCGTGGGCAACCCAGTAATACAGGCTAACTAAATTTGCTGTACCATAGGTTTATGATGGTCATTTTATTGCTACTGCATACCTGTTAGCTGCCCATTTTAATGTTACTGCTTATTTCATTGCCTGGAATTACAAGCACCCTGTTTAACTGAATGTGGTTCACAATAATGACCGGATGTATATTGTCTACATTGCTGCACTGTCTTTAGGAAACTGCCTCAGATGTACAGGCCTATTGCAAAGATTTTTGATTTAGTAGATAAAAACCTTGTTGTTGTTGTCTTTCGGCTTTTCCCGGTTAGGGGTCGCCACAGCGGAACTCCGGTCCGCTAATGATTGCAGTAGATTTTCATGGTGCTGAGTTGCCAGCTTGATGCCCAACCTTCAACGAAGGCACGCCCATTCACGCATGTCTTTCGGAATGCCACTCGACCCACAGGGAGGACATGCAAAGTTCACACAGAAGGCACTCCCCGCACTCTAGCCGAGAATCGAACAGGAGAACCTCTTGCTGTGAGACAACAACGCTACCGCTGCACCACTGTGGATTAACCTTACACTCTAAAAAAAATAACCAGACCACATGACATCCTGTAATGTTGTTACCAAGCCACCCTTTCAGTCCATATGCTGGATATAATTATGTAACTGGCCCAAATGGTTTCTAATGCAGAAAAACTTACTTTACTTGACTTGATCCTCCTCCTCTATAGTCTGAAATCATGTTATATTGCCTAGTCAATTTGACAACACTGTTTTAAAAATGTATGATTATATTACCTGCTTGCTCAATTGGAGCCTGTAAACTGTGTGTAACTTGTAATCATTTTATGATTTTTACTGTATGTTCTACCTTGGAGCTTTTCTCCCCGGGCCTCCGCTGAAAATGGACATGCATCCAGTCGGACTATCCCGGTCAACAAATGTAAAATAAAATAAAATAAAAATAAATAAAATAAAATAAAAGTAAGGTACCTAAGGACTCTATATCTTAAAAAACTAGTGTTAACATAGCTGAAAATGTACTACTTTTTATGCAAATATCTCTCTTTCCTAGGCTACTCAGAATGATCCGCGATGGTGCTGCAGTAGCATTGTTGCTTCACAGCAAGAGGTTCTCCCGTTTGATTCTCGGCAGGAGTGCAGGGAGTACCTTCTGGGTGGAGTCTGCATGTCCTCCCCGTGGGTCAAGTGGCGTTCCAAAAGACATGTGTGAATGGGCGTGCCTTTGTTGAAGGTTGGGTGTCGAGCTGGCAACTCGGCACAGTAAAAATCTACTGCCAATCATTAGCAGACCGGAGTTCCGCTGTGGCGACCCCTAACCGGGAAAAGACAAACAACAACTAGGATACTCAGAATACGTTCTTAATGAGATCAGCTCTGTGTAACCACATGCCTGACTTTATGTTGCTATATCTACCCACAGAGATTTCTTAGAAGAACTCTTCATTGGTTTAACCAGCTCATACTTACTATTTAATAAGCATGTGAAAAGTACCTTAAATTAAGACAGTACGCAGTGTTTGATCAGTGTCTATCCATAACTACATTGTTGTCACCGATAATACGTTACAGTAAGCTGGGGGGGGGGGTGACAGCTGAATTAATGCTGTTCCATGGATGGCGGAACATATAGTCACAACTAAAAAACACTTTCTCCTGGTACTGGCATCACAGATAGTCCTTGACTGTGCCTGTGACACAAAATGTCACCCCCTCTATTTAATTTCAGTGACACGTTCACTCCTAACATTCCACTGATGTCATTTGTTCTTACAGTAAATCTCTGTTAATCTGACAGACTGCTAAGCCAACTAAATAATTTAGAATCACTTCTGATGTTCTTCTAGTAATAACTTCCCCTAAAATAATGCTTCAAAATTTTCCCTAATAGGATGATCTACAAGATTCACTGGGTAATTTCAAACCATCTTTAGCTACTGCCAGCTTTCATCTAATCTACTTCACTGCATTATAGTTTTTTTTTTTTTTTTTGATTCTCAGACTAATATTCTTTTTCAGGACATAAGGAATAGAAAGGTCCCACAAACAGTCTTAATTTAGCAGTAATTTTATGTTGCACATAACAGAGTTGTGTAATCAGGAATGCCATAAGAGTAAGCTACCTTTTTCTTCCCTCATTAAAGCATATTTATGCTTTATGCAAAAGAATTGCTGGTTTGCTAAAAAAAAAGAAAAAAACATGAAAAAAGAAGAAATTGGCCTCAGGGGTTGATGCAATGTATATAATATTGATACAGACGTAATATATTTTGCTTAATAAGAATATTATAAATTAAGCAACAACTTTCATGCTAGCCATGTAAAAGATCAAAGAACACCACAATAGACATTTTAGAGCCATCACCATCCACTGTACTTGCGCAGTCTTAGTCCCATACCACACTTAAGTGTATTTGTCCTCCACCAGTTTTAGTCCTAAACATAAAGGACCAGACAGGATATGAAGACACAAAAAGTCACAAGTAAGAATTAACTCACCACTATTTCAGAGTCAACCAGGAGTAGCTTTACGGCTCCCACAACCAAGTTACCCCCAAATACACTGTCTCTAGGCATTACACCATCAGGTTTATAACATTTGGGTAGGACAAGTGATTTACAGCACACAAGTGAAACACATAATTAGCATCACTCTGGGCTGTGAAACAGAGCACTATTTTTGGGCCCTAAGTCTAGACACAGAATTCAGCACTGCACTGATTCCTCTCTCCAATTCTACCTCCAAACCATCCACCCCAGCAAGGGGTGAAACTCATTATATAAATTCTAAACTGTTTACTCTTCCATTTCCAGTATCACCTTAGTGCAGCCAACACTGTTACTACAACTTTTCCCAACTAACAGTTTCTACCCATTGTAATTTTATATAATATCCATCAGTAATATCACTCCCACTGCACATTTATATACACCCAGATCCATGTGACTATAGCTAACACCACTCCCAGCATGATTAGCACCCAGCAATTCTCTGACATTAAACGTCTGTGTACAGTATACTAAAACCATACTAAAACCTCCATCTCAATCACTCTCAACTTAAGATATTATCCAGTTTTCTTAAGTGACACACTATGGCCATAACAGCATGCAAGGCTAGGCTCCACCTTACATTTGTCTTAACTGGCCTTTGGACTTTCATGCAAGTCACTTAATAGCTCAATATCATTAAAATGGACACTTCAGAGCTACCACCATCCACTATGCCTACACATCACAGTTCCATACTAGACTAAGTATTTGTCTTCTACCGGTCTTAGACCACAATGAGCACTTAATTTCTGGTTGCTATGTATACTAGGTTCTCTCAAGTAAATGTTTCGTAAATAGCAAGATATATTAAAACAAAGTCAGCCCTGTAATCAACAGCAACAGATGCAACCCATGACTGAATATAACTCACCTATTGGCATATATTTGTGTCATCACTCAACATGACCTTATGTTCCTTCACAGAACAAATCGTACCTCAAATACTCAGTTAAAGGAGCTAAATCTTCATCAACAGATAAATAAGACATGCTGACATATCCCTTTCACTTACTCTGCTAATATACAGAAATATATAGGAAAGTACCGTCACAGACGTTTGGAAATAAAGCAAAACTCCTCCCATTTCTGAAGGTGATGGCAACTCAAGCCTAAAGCCTACAAATCAATCATCATCCTTAGCCTCCTGTCTAGAATAGCTTGTTAATGTTCATTTAACCCATTATTTAAAAGATCAAAGCACTCTATGGCAAACTCGATGTGGCTTCAAAAAAGGCAACAGCAAAAAAAAAAATTGTATATATATATATATATATATATATATATATATATATATCTTCCTGATTTTTTTTTTATATATTCTCATACCTCATCATATCATTCCACTCAATGTATCAGTTGATGAGCACACATCTCTTTCTTTTACTTACTTCTACCATAAACTCACCTATTTCTCTCTCTAACCATCCCCTACTCATCATACCTTTTTCATGGGTTCAGGACGTTTTGACCCCTGCATTAACACAATACATATCTAGAGCTGTAATACTATAAATGTAGTTTGATAGGACTGTTATGGCATAGTTAACAAGGCTTTATAATATTTATAACACTAAGAAAGAATATTGAAAAAATACAACAATCATACACATTTGTGCAGAAAATAATCCGTCCTGACTCCAAAAAAAATATTATTCACATTACCGGTCTGTACGTTGGTATAATCACAGAGAATAGCAAAATAAAAATTGAAACAATGTTCTAGATAAAATAATAATTTCTTATGATTTTAATGTTTAAAATGTTAAATATGTTAACTTCCTATATAAAACTCCTGATTGATTTTGTCCTTAACATAACAACTATTGTTAATTAAATTAATTATATTTAGATATTTAAAAATATGTTAAATAAGTTAACATTTAGATATTAAAATGTTAAATGTATTTAATATTTGTTTACCAGGAAAGTCCGACTTGGAATGAGTCAATTTTCAATAAAGGCCCAAGGAGAAATGCTCTAGATGCATATCTTTGCAATGTGGGAGGAAAACAGTGAATCCAGAGGAAACCCACATGAGCACAGGTAGGACATGCAGACTTCACGCAGAAGGTATCCCAGCCAAGAATCGAACTGGAGAACCTCTTGCTGTGAGGCGACAATGCAAACCACTGTACCACTGCATTGTTCAATAATATATTAAATTCCTATGTAAAATTCCTAATTAAAATATTAAGTAATAGAATGCTTTTATTAAATTTAATTGGGGTCATGTAGTCTGGGGTCAAACTGTCCAGTAAGTATTCACGTAGACAATAAATGTGAATTTTAATATGAAAGTGTATCTAATTGCATTGGGGTCAAACTGTCTGGAGTCAAATCATCCAGGGTCAAACTGTCCTGTTTCCTTTTTTATATATCACTTCTACATATCATTCCTCATCGAACAAGTATCTCGACCTGTGACTAGATCAATCACTGAACATCCACTTCCACATAGATAAACCAGTACAAAATAAAATTTTTGTTTTTTTTTGGACCAAGAAGCTCTCTCCCTTTCTCTCCACTGCCACTATATCAGCTTTAGGTAAAAGTCCTTCTTCCTTCTATCCCATAATGATTGCAATCTTTAAATTATCATTTGTGTCTCCAAATATGATGCCAGTATTTATTTGACTTTTGTTGACAGGGAAAGTCCGACTAGGACAGAGCCTATTTTCAGCAGAGACCCGGGGAGAAATGCTACAGATGCATGCCTTGGGAATGTGGGAGGAAACTGGAGTACCTGGAGGAAACCCACTCAAATGCAGGGTGGACATGCAGACTCCACACAGAAGGCACCCCAGCCAAGAATTGAACTGGAAAACCTCTTGCTTGAAGCAATAAAACATTAACCGCTACACTAGTACTCTTCAGATCATCTCTAAGTCTGTCATCATTAAATCACATCCTCAAGAACACTATCACCTCACGCTTGAAAAAGAAACATAGTTATGCATTGCACAAAATGCCAACCTAATACTTGGAATTCAGCTTTTTACATTGCTTCCCCTAAAAACTTTTGCTCCAGTTTCAGTCAAAACTCATAAAAAAAACTCCTCATACAACTTATGTAGCTTATTGCAAACTGCTACATCTCTGTCCACTCCGGGATCATCCCTGTAGTCCAGCACACATCTTCTCTGTCGTTACTCCTTGTCTCTCAGGCAGTCCCTACCATCTCACTTCAGAGAACACTCTGTTGTTGTTGTCTTTCGGCATTTCCCGGTTAGGGGTCGCCACGGTGGAACTCCAGTCCGCTAATGATTGGCAGTAGATTTTTATGAACGCCGAGGTGCCAGCTCGACATTCAACCGTCAACGAAGGCACGCTCATTTACGCATGTCTTTCGAATGCCCACCCAACCACGGGCAGGACATGCAGACTCCACTTCAGAGAACACTCTAATATGCTTAATTTCAGAAAGGAGCTTACTACCAACCTTTGACATCAAGCCAGTTGCACATGTCCCATATCAAGGCACATTACCCAAATTTCAACGCCCCAGCTACCTTCCTCACATCACACCTGTATAATTATGTAGATAAATCTCCATTGAATTCATTACTCACACTTCACCCTCCCTGCTTTCCTTTGGTATACACATCTCTGCTCAAGACTCGTGTTACCTTCCAACTTTACATCTTTCGAGTTACCTTCCAACTTTACATCTTTCGAGTTACCTTACAACTTTACATCTTTCGAGTTACCTTACAACTTTACATCTTACTACTTACTTCCAAATGCGACTTTTGCACATCTCTGCATAGAACTAGTACTTCTGTATTTTTATATGGTATCACTCATGTTTTTATTTTACGATTGCACTTTATATTATCTGTTACGCATAAAAACATTTTACTATACAATGTGCCAAACACCTGGCAGTGTGAAAATTAGCTCTAAATGATTGCCACTGTTGAAGTGACACCCCAACCCCATGTGCAAATGGTAAAAAGGGGTTGTGGATGGATGGACTGTGTAAAGCTACATTGTTTATATTTTATTACTTTGTTTTATGACTTTTGTTAATGTTGAGCGTTTTCACTAGGGCTGCCCCTGCAAATGTTCATTTTACCTTTCTCACTGCCTTATCTCACCTCTTTCATTGCTATCACATTACGTAATACATTTAACTGTATCACGTGAAGTGTTTCTAAAAAAAGATGTATGCATACCTTTTCAGCAGTATAATTACAAGTACTTAATGTTTCACAATTTCATCATACATTCCAGTCTATCTACTTTTTTATCTCTATCATGTGAACTGTTTCTAAGAAAAGACCTTTGCGTACCTTTCTATCAATATAATTACAAGTACTTAATGTTCCACAATTTCATCATAATTTCCAGTCTTTTTTTATGTTTTTTTAATTTTGGAACTTTTCTTCTAAGGTGTCAACTGAAAACAGGATCTCTCTCTCACTCTCTCTTTCTCTCAGTCGGACTATCCCTGTTAACAAATGGAATGAATGAAAGAAAGAAAGAATGAATGAATGAATACATAAATAAGTGATAACCAAATAAAAACTGAAGTTTTTACTGTGTTCAACCTCTGTAAGGATGCACCAGTGTTTCAGCTACATGACTTATATATGACTTTTTAGTTTTTATTTATTTTTTTAATCTTCATTAGTACATTCAAGCCAATAAAGCAAACCCCACTAGTTGTAGACATGCATGATGTTTATGGATATCAGGTTTGATTTCAAGCATTGTGTTTCTAAAGTACAGCCAAACAATCCACTTATGCCATATTAATGAGGTCAAAAAAAAAAAAAACAAGACAAGGCCAAAACATTCTTGTGCACAGCTTGTGGGATTTTGCTATATTCCCCATCTAAAACACCTCTTCACCTGTACATGAAAATGGTATATTCTCCAACTTGACTGAAAGATGTATCAACTTCTCAGGAGCCAACTGTAACGTCTGGCAAATAAGCAGAGAATTAAGCTACAGCTATTGGGCTTCAGTCTACATGTCTAGGTTTGAATCCATCTGTCCTCATTTGTATACTGTCGATCTTTGAGTAACTCACTTAAACTGAGTGCTCCTATATTGTCCGTGAAATGAGACCCCTGTTCCTAACAAGTTTACTCAGTTAACAAGTAAAACAATTAAGTGAGGTAAATCTATGTATTGATTATTTTGATGACATTTTCAACAAAAGGCTGCAATCTTCCCTTTCCCTAATATGTTGATATTATACTGTTAACATGTCATCTCTGGGACTGTATCTCACAACACAAGCCAATGCTATTGTGTAGTTCTTTCTCAAAAGTTCTAAATACACACCGACTCTGACATCATCTTCTGGTAAGAAATTGAACAGCAGCACTGTGTCAGTTTATTGGTAGTCTCCCCAAAATGAATATGCTAACATTCTAAATCAAATGTATAGATAGCTCTCGAGTTACAATGCAGCATTTAATCTGGTGAATATTTATAATTCTGCCTATGTTTGCATATGATGTCAGATCCAGATTACCAGTTTTCTGTCTGTGGGTTCCATTTTACCAACTACTATGCTGTGACTACAATTCAGTTTCAGACAGTAATTCTGCAGTCAGAAAAATAGATAATATGTTAGATATGTTAAAAATCAGGGGGAATAATAGTGGACATCTCCAAAAATAAGACAATATTATATTTAATGAAATTGGACCTGTAACTTTGGCAATAAAGCTCTACCCCATGATGGTTGTTTGCAGCATACCTGCTCTGCAGTTATACTTTTATTTTATTTTTATTCTACATTTGTTAATAAGTAGGCAAACCGGTTCTTGGATTCTTTCAAAAACAACCCGGACCTTGAAAGCAAAGACAAAATATATTGAGTTATAAAAAAACTGTGAAACAATTATATGTGCATATATAAACAAATATGACTTGCAAAAACACCAACAAGTAATTGTACTCTAATAACAAAGGTTAACTGTCATCATAATGTTTGTTTCAAAGCTACGAGACTCATTGAATACATATGTTTACAGGAAAACATTGTACAAATTAAACCAGTGGCAACAGTTCAAATATTTACAGGGTAAATATTGTACAGGTTAAATAATTGATAACAGAAATGCAAACAGCAGAAAAAACTCTTGGTGATATTTTTTTTTTCCAAAACTTAGAATGTTGGTATAATGGGACAAGTACCTGGTCTAGTATCAAAACATTTTTGATATATGAATATAGCAGAATATGGACTGTAAACCTGGTATGTGAATTTAAACTCCTAGCCTCTGTCTCTAAAGCAATTTCATTTATTTTCTGTAATAAGTTAAGACTTTACAGACCTGAATACATATAATTTTTCAATATTCCTAATTTGTTCAGAGATACTGTTAAAGATAGCTGTTACAATTTGAGAATAAAATTTGGCTTTGGTAACTGAATACATTTGGTTTTCTCAGGGAATAGCTATAGTTTTTAATGATAACTTTGTTATGGAGAAGGTAACAGTATATTTCATTCAGACTGTTAACTGTAAGACTGTTGTGCTCCGTGAGTTGTAGGGATGCGGTTTGATCTGGGAATTTTGTTTTCAGTGGACTGAATTAATGAGGTTTTGCAGTAAGGCCATATTCTAGTCCGATGAGTAAGACATTTATAGCAATGGCACATCTGTCTCCTGCAGTAAAATTGAAATTCTGTAGGCAGGTTTTAATTGAGCTATAACTTTATTGACATGCACAATACTGTGGGTATAACAAGAATTTTAAGGTGTTGGCAGCACAGATAAGCTATCCAGTATGTACAAGTTGAATGTAATAAGCACACTTTTTTTATTTTTATCTTCATAGAAATATGATATAAACATTTTCAGTCACCTTTGGCTTTGCCAGTTCTGTTATAGGTCCTACCACTCAGCCTGGAGAAGACAGATGGGTCAGTACACTTCAGCCTATCAATTTCCCATGTCTTTGAAGTGCATTTGATTTCAAGTTCTTTGTGTACCTGAAATGTTTAGTTTTGCTCTGTGGCACACTCACCCAAAGATACTGGAAATGCACACCATGGGCAAATAATTTGTGTGCATAATGCAGGATTAAATACCTACGTTTAGACTTAGCATGTGTAGAACAGCACATAATGGTTTCCTGAATCTCAAATAGTTACCTTATACTGAATGCATGTTCGATAGTCTAGTGCAGGGAATTAAGGACATGAGCTGTTAATCAGTTCTTTCCATAGATCAGGGTTGTAGTCCCTCAGTCTATAACTGCCTCCTGTGTGATTGTGGACATCCCTTAAAGATACAAATATCCCAGAAAGCCCCATTAACAGCAGCACTTATGCCTAGTGGTTTATGCTACTCCAGAACAGTGATGTACAAGTTGGTCCGTATGGTGGGCCAAGTGCCTTGGATGGTCTTGCCCAGATAATGATGCCCCCACCCCATCTGGGCAACTTTCGTGGTTATTATGGCTTGGGGCAGAGATGGAACAATGGGACAGCTGAAGAGAAATTTGTCTGACTGAATACACTAAACTAGGTCTTTCTTGCAATGATTGGTAATCAAAATGTGATCTGATACTGGATGATACAGAATGGACCTCTGAGATGCTAGAAGCCACTGAAAAATTCTCATGCAAAATATTGCTATAGGAACTAATGTAATGGCCACCTCCATTGAACCTAAGGCCTGCAAGACTAGTCATGTGTCTACTGTCTTGCACCTGACAATCTTTTTTACTTGGGCCTTGATCTTTTGCAGTCTTGGAAAGGGAAGGGAAGCTATGCAAGTACTGGTATTCAGCACCACTCCAATGAACTCTAAAGTTTGTGTTGGAGTCCATTGTGATTTTTCATAATTTACTGTAATTCCTAGGGTGGCATAGGTCTGGAGAACATAGTCTCTTGCTTGTTCTAGTAGATATCTAGCGGGAGCAGTAATTTTCTAGTAGATGCCTGGAAACTTCCTGTATCCTTGCAGTTTCAAGTGAGCTGCTACTACTGCCATGCATTTGGTGAACACCCTGAGAGCTATGATGAGACCAAAGGACAGAACTCTGAAGTGACAATGACTGGCTCCCAGCCATAAGTGGAGAAATCACCTGGAGCACTTTTCCATTTTTATGTGGTAATAGGCATCCTGGAGATCTATTGAGCACATGCAATCATCTTTCCCTAGAAAGGGGAGGATAGATTGAACAGTGACCATCTGGAATTTTGTTTGTTGAATGGACTTGTACAAGACACTCAAATCCAAAATTGGTCTCCAGTCCCTTGTCTTTTTTGGCAATAAAACAAATCTTGAGTAAATTCCAGATTCTCTCTGGTCTGGTGGGACCTCTTTAATGACTCTTTTTTGAAACAGTTTTTGAATTTCTAGTACTGCTGGTTCCCTCTGACTGGGTGGAACACTAGAGATTCTGCTGGGATTGTTTGGAAGATAAAGAAAGGGTATGGTGTATCCTCTGGTTATAATCCTTTGCACCCAAACATCCAAACTTATCTGAAGCCAGGCATGCTGGTGCAAAGATAGATGCCCCCCCTGACGGCTTCCAGAGGAAATCAACCAGGCCTCCTTTCAGAAGTGCTGGTATGGTTCACCAAGAAAGGAGTCCCTGGAGCCCTAATTTTGTGGGCCACCTATGCTGCATAGATGATGTCTTCCATTAAAGCTCCCCCCTCTTCCCCTGGGAGAACCAGTGCCATGTGTGCCCTGAAAAGGCCCTTAGGACTTTCTGAACCACATTTTCCCACTTCTCTAGTTCCTGGAGAAGGATGACTGGGGAGTAGAAAAACATACACCCACTGCAGAATGGGTCTTTCCATCTTTCTCACATCTGGACAAAGTTTCTCAAACTTTAGGGCTAAAAAGGGAGATCCATCAAAGGCTGCATTGGTTAATGAAGATTTGAATGGCTCCACAAGTTTGCATAAGCACATCCAGATGTGTGTCCTAATGGCTACACCTGATCCCACTGCTATAGTCATCCCTTTAGCTGCATGTGCAATGAGCCTCATGGACGAATTTGAAATGGACTCTAGGGTAGTCAACTGAGAAGCAACCTTATCTTGGACCTCTTCAGATATGGCTCCTGCCAGGGTATCCCATAGCTCTTTAATCAGATCCCTCTGAAGTCTGGTGAAGTGTGCCATAAAGTACAAAGATAGGTTCATAGGTTCATAGGTAGATACTAGGCTATCTGCCCTAGGGCATTTATAAGCCTAGCCAGAGTGTATTTGGCTTCTGCCTCCCTATTAGATTAGCCTACTGTGCCTCTGTAAAGTAGGTCACAGAAGGTACCATTTAAAGAAAGGAGGGAAGGGGGGCCAGAACTGAGAAGGACTGGCTTGGAACCATGGTCACTCCCCACTCTAAGGAAGCCACTCCCAAAGCTGAGGTAGAACTAACAGATGCAGAAGCGCTGAGGTGCAGAGACAGCTGTGAAAAAAAATAGAGTTGAGTTCTGCCCCTCTGAGCCAGCGGCATAGCCACAACCCATAGAGTTCTTTTCTTTTGGATTGCAATGCAATCCAAACCTATCCATTTCCCGAGACTCTCTGTTGGGAGGATGGATAGTGGAACTTTCCTCTGCCAGTTCCTTTTTTTGTGGTCACTGCTACCACCATGGCATCTACTGGTAATCCCTTTTCCAAAAATTGATGGGCCTCTGGTGAAGATAGAATTTTGTCTAGCCTCTTGGGGAGAGGTTGTATGGTGTCAAGAGCCTTCCACACCCACAGCAAGATCAGCTTAATGAGCTTGTCAGCAGGCAGAGTAACCCAAGAGGTAGAAGGTGGATCACCAAAGGCCTACAAGTACACTGATACCTCTGAAAAGAACTTTTGAGATATCTAGCCACCCCTCTGTTTAAGGATCTCAAGGATGTCTCCAAAGGTAACGTTTTTCTGGGGTGACCATGGGGAACCCTCCCCTTCATCAAAATCAGTGTGTTCTGTGATGGATTCCTCCAGGGAATCTAAGTGTTTCCTTTTGCACTTCTTTTTCTGAGGAACCTCCTCAGTGGGGTGATCTGGGGAGGTATCAAAAGGACCAATACCTAAATAGCTTTAGTGCTCATTGTCCAGGCGTTGAGATTTGAGGAAGCTCTGGTCAAGATGAAGGATTGAGAAACTGCTCCAGTAGGAAAGGAACTGACTGAATGCCCAAAGTGGACAAGGCCCTCTCCATAGCCTGAAAAGCTGGCCTCCCTGAAGAGGGAAGGGGAGACAGCTGTGAAAAAAATAGAGTTGACTTCTGCCCCTCGGAGCCAGCAGCATAGCCACAACCTGTAGAGTTCTTCAGATCTAACAGAGACAAAGAAGTCAGGGTAGAAATTGGTACGGGAGATGCAGATCTCATAGGAACCAAAACAGCTAGTGCCAGGAAACTCAGAACCAGAATCTCCAAGGCCTCAGAGGAGGTTAGAGGAGGAAGAGTAAGAGGGGTCACAGAAGAAGGGATCACCCGAAAGGGGCTGGAACTAAGGATGCATCTGCAAGACCCTCACTGCAAGGAGCTGTTCCACCAATCTCAACATGTCTATTTCTGCTAGGCTTCCAGTGGAATGAATTGACTGGGTAGAGGGGGATTTTGGTCTTTCCAAGAATGGGCTGGGCAACTGACCAACAAAGGGCTCTATAGATGGGAAATATCTGTTCCTAGGTCTATCCAAGAAAGAAATTTCAGGACATTCAGTTGGATCTGAAAATATCTGTGCTGCAATAGAAGATGGCAACAAGGTTGTCGGCTCCATAGGCTGGTCTAATATAGTATAGTATGTAGGTATATAAAAAATATTTAAAATATCCAAAAAATAAAAATGTTTATATTCAAGATATATAACAATAAAATTTGAATTGTTTAAAATATTTAGAATGTTATATTATATGATATCATATTTATTTGATTTATTTGCTTATTTATTCATTCATTCATGTGTTTATTTACTTGTTGTTAGACTCATCAATAAATATACAGCTGAATTTATTATGAATATGTACATATAGAAGATATATTACCATGTATTTATTTGATCAAAGGTACTTTATATGTAGAGGTCACTTTAACTTGAATTTATTCTCTTCATTGAATTAATTTTTGTAAATTGATTAATTGATTGATAAAATGGTATATAATGACTGTGTCTTGATTAAACAAATTGTGATCCTTGAAGGCGAATTGCCGAGGTACCAGATCGTTGGAACATTAAAGAATTTTTACTGGTGGAATACTGGCTGTCGTGGTGTGTATTTTGGTCTAATATTTGCTCTGATAATTTCGGCACTGGTGGAGAAGTCAGTTTTGGTACCAAAATCAGCACCGAAGTAGCCTTTGAAGAAACTGTTGGTTCTGTAGATGGTAGGAACTGAAGGGCTCATTTTTTTGGATGTTGGTGCCAAGGGAGAAGCTGGCACTGATCAATTCCTCTTTTTTGGTTTGTCTAATTTCGAGAATGAAGATGAAGATGAAGAGGAAGTGGAAGATATATCTGTTTTGCTTTTACTAGAAAAATTAGGGAAGGCCTCCTGAAAAGCAGATTTAATCATCCCCTTTAGCAGTAATTGTTTTTCCTTTCTACCAGAGCCTAGTGACTAAAGGAATGATAGACTGACTGAATAATTCTCTTGTAAGTGGCAATGCATCTGTCACAGGAATCAGCAAATAAGATCTGAGGTAAATTGGAGGGCAGTATTTGGCTCTCGCAGACTGTTTTAATGGTCGTGTCTATTCCAGTTCTCGGAATCAAACCTGTATGTCAAGGAATAAATGAAGATTAACAACATCAGATCATTATTTATGCCATTGTACGACTCTATGAACTGTGTTCTTCTGTGTGAATTATTTATTTCCATAGTTCTTTGTGCAGTGATACGCACTGTCTCATAGAGAATTCAGTGTTATCAAGGGGATATTACATCATGCACAGCACTGTACACTGATAGTCCATGTGTGAGTGAAGCGTTATTTACATGATTATGTGCTACACAGCACCATGCAGTGTCAGTCTCTGTGTGTCAGATGTTATTTACATGATTCTGCTCTGTCTGCAGCACAGTGCACTGATCATCCAGTGTGAATTAAAAAGTTAAATAAATGTTTCTTTGATGTCTGCAGTATTGTGCAGCATTGGACTCCATGTAGGGAATTCCATAAAGCCTACATGGACTTTTTTTTCTGTGTAGGCATAGTGGTATGGTGCTCACACAGAAGTAAGCAGATGTGTGATCCAGTAAACAGAGCTGAGGGGTGTGCATGAGCGCACCAACATGGAAGTGTCCGTGGTATGCAAATCATCTCATAAGCAGGTGAATTGCATGCAAATGAGGGTGGTAGAGCAATCCAGCAAGCAGATAGGCATCCCTGCAGATCCTGTGTTGGTGACAAAAATGTACATGGAAAAATTCCATGTACAGGATGTTAAACAGACAACAGGGGCTGTAAACATGCAGTTAAAAGGACAGAAATAGCATAGCAGACACAGATATGTGCAAAACTATTCACTGTGTCTCCAAAACCTAATGGAAAACAAATTAAACTAATTTTTTTAACAGTCAAATCTTGTTTGTGTGGTAGTCTGCAGTGCGCAAACATGCAGTTATGAAAGTACAATAGTTAAAAAGCGTAAAAACTAAATTCTGTAATATGTGACAGTAATGCATTATAGGGTTACTGAATAGCACAAATGGGTATCCATGTCCACAGATCCCATCTGTTTAGGCACAGAACCTTGTTGGTTTCCACAGAAGAGGTAGCTGACATCAAAAGGAGGTGTCCACATTCTTTTAAGCTAATTGGATCTGAACGGAGCCTGTTTGCACTGCGCACCACTCTGCTCAGCAAGTGGGTATATCTGGTGACTGCTAAGCTTTGTTCACCTTTGGGGATCTTCTTTCAGCTTGTTTGAGCATGTTTTCATGGTGCACAGCTTTGTTCAGCATGCCTGTCCATGAGGGTGTGTCTATCGATGACTGAGTATTGTTTATCTTAGTGGTGCGGGTTTGGGTAGTGTTCCAGAGTGCTCAGCGATGAAGGCTGTAAAAAAAAATTAGCTGAGGATGCCAATGATCAGTTAAGTACTGATGACCCCTGCTTCACTTAAACTAGGGCCAGTAACAGTCCTTAATGATGTACTTGACAGGTGGAATGCACCACAGGTAACAAATCACACAGGCTGCACCTACAACAGAGCACTATAAAGGTTGCAGAAACTCTACAATCTGATTTCCCCCCTTACAATGCACCAATGGAGTACAGACTTGGGACTTTTAATTGAAGACATTCTAGGGGCTGCTGCAGGTCTGCTACATATAGGTTCATAGGTAAGTACTAGGCTATCTGCCCAAAGGCATTTATAAGCCTAACCGGAATGTGTTGGCTTTTGCCACCCCCTTAAATTAGTTCCCTGTGCCTCTGTCCAGCAAAGCCATTGAAGTGATCCCCGGGATAAATTTCCTGTTTCTCATCCACTCATCAAGGTTTCTCTTGAAGAGTGTTAGTGAGGAGCTCTGCCTAGTGTAGATTGGAATCTTGTTCCAGAGCATGGGAAGTCTCTGGGACAGGAATCTATCCCTCCAGCACATCCTATTTATTGTTGCAGTGAGGTTTAGATTCCTAGAGCATGTGGCTCTAGGGGATATGGTTTCTTTAGGTGGAGCATGCCCATCAATTCTGGGTTGGACAAGGCCTTGTATGTCAGGCAGAGATCACCTCTGAGTAGGCGGTATGCAACCAAGTACAGCTGGAGTTTCTTCAGTAGAGCTGCACAGGACATCCGTTTGATGCCAGTGATCCTCTTGGTAAGGTACATATGTATGCGCTAGGTGCTGAGGTCAGTGCTGCTGCTGACCATAGGCCTAGACTGAGAAGGAGAAGATTGTTCAGGACCCGGGTAACCTTCCAGGAGCTACATTAGCTGGAGATTGTAGAGCACTACAGGATGGACACACTGCAAGGTGGGTTACTACAAGAACTCACTGAGCTCTGTCAATCTCAACTCAGACCCAGAGCCAACAGAGAGGAACCCATGCCAGTGGGAACAAAGGTATGCGTAGCCCTTCAGATACTAGCTACAAGTATTTTCCAAAGACCAACTGGGGACACAATGGGGACCTCACAGGCATCAGCATCCAGGGTACTACACCAGTTCCTGGATGCCATGCTACCATGTGCCAGTGAGCACATTTATTTTCCCCACACACCAGAGGAGAGGGCTAGCAGTATGTGACTCTTCAACCATGTAGCACACTACCCTGAGGTACTGGGTGCCATAGATTGGATTCATGTACACATCAATGCACCACCAGGTTAGGACGGTAAAATATATGTCAAACACAAGGGGTACCACGCCTTCAACCAGGTTGTTTGCAATGCCTAAGGCATTATCCTGAATGTGTATGCTGGCAGCCATGGCAGTTATCTCGACTCCCATATCTGGCATGCATCACAACTGTACCAGATGTTTGCTAGGGCAGACACCCCACAGGACCGTTTACTAGGGGATGCTCGCTATGCACTGGAACCGTGGAAGATGACACCCATCAGAAATGCACACACACATCTATTGAAGAATGCCGTAATGAGGCACAGACACAAACTAGGAACATCATAGAGCATGTGTTTGGGCTGCTGAAGTCATGGTTCTGGTACCTCGATATATCGGGTGGAGCCCTGCAGTACTTTCCAGCCACATGTTCACAGATTTTTACAGTATGAACCATGCTGCACAATATGATCCTGCAGAAACAGCTGCAGTAGGATCAGCAAAGGGAAGGGATATACAGCCCCCTGCCAGTGCCTAGGTCACCACAGCCACACCCACAGGGGGACTCGGAGGAGAAACCCCCTGTGGTTCTCCCTGTAGGAAGATGTAGGTTTGCCCAATATGCTCTGGCCTTGGACAAGAGCCAACACACGGCACATGCACTGACCACCTAGGGCCCTAGGGACTGACAGCATACTCTGGCTTGCCTATATATTAGTAAAAATGATGATTGCCAGCCCACACACCCTGTACCTGACCATGTATTGGCTGTGTACTGCATGCATCAGACAGTCAGCCCTGAACTACAGGTCTGTCAACTGCTGCATTTGCAAGGTAAGTCACTCTCCCATACACCACTTGTATGGGGTACTAGGCTATGGTAGACTATATATCAGCCTGCCACATGTATGCAAAGGTATATAGTGGGTTACTTGCATAGATCTATAGTGGGCTGCTGGGCTACTTGTAAAGATCTAACAGCCACGTGGGACAGTATGTGCCCCAAAATATCCACTAGGCCACATGGCTGGAAACTCCACTACATTATTCAAGGGAGATGCCAAACAGTGGAGTCACAGGACAGTTGCACTACTGTCAATGCCAGCAGAGCAGGGGCTGGTTGTCCTCCACTCTAAACAAATCAGTCTTCTCATACAACTGCTGTAACAGTAAGTTTGCAATGATATATCAGCAGACCAGACAATTCCAGGGCTGTGACAGAGAACCTGGCCACACATTGTAATCTCCACATAACACAGGGGTGATGGTGTTTTTCTGTATGTTGTTGATAGTGTGAGGAATGAAACCTCTCTGTCTGGTGGCTGGTGTGGCTCACTGGGCCAGGGACAGTAGCATGGGTGATGGTGTTGATAGCTCGCATCTGGTAGCATCTACATCTTTTGCATGTGAGGTACTCGTAAGGGGGTATTCCCACAGACTGTCATGACCCCTTAATCTGTTACTGCAAGAAAGCTGGACAAAGCCACAGTGAATGGGGGGACAAAGGGCCAAACCTACAGACAGACTTTATACACACTGAGTAACCTAGCAGGTAGCTAGTATAACAGCAGGTAGCAACAGATCTGATTAGCTGCAGGATGTAAAGGTCATGTACTTTAATGTGTCAGTAGTTACAAAAATTGAGTGACTGCATTTAATACTATATTACTGGAAAACCACAAATATATGAGGAACAAGGTAGACATATGGGGCAAAAAGCTGGACAGTCTGCAAAAACATGTAGAGGGAGAGGTATGCAGACTGTCACCCTGTGTGATGTTACATCATGTACCCCACTCACATCATACCTCTCAACCTCTTCACAGGTTCATAGGTGTGTATTAGGCTAATGGCCCTGGACCCTTTACAAGCCTAGCCCATAGGATTACCCTGGCATTGTGCCACCCGACCTTAGTTCCTAGTGCTTCTGTTGAGTAGAGCCACTGGAGTGATGCCCGGGGTAAATTTTCAATTTCCCATCCACTCATCAAGATTTCCCTTGAAGAGGGCCAGTGAGGTGTTCTGCTTGACATGTACGGGAAGTCTATTCCATAGCGTGGGCAGTCTCTGGGTTATGAACCTGACCCTTCAGCATGTTGTATTGATTGTGGTAATGAGGTTGAGGTCTCTGGAGCATGTGGTGTGGAGGGATTGGGATTACTTTAGATGTAGCATTTCTAACAGAGTTGGGTCAGACATGGCTTTGTAAGTCAAGCAGAGATCACCTCTAAGTAGCCGATATGAGACAGAGAGTTTGGAGATTCCCTATATCCTTGTTTATTAGGTCCATGATGATGCATTCCATAGCTTTGCATATCAGACTCGTCAGGCTAATGGGGTGATAGTTCCCAGGGTCTGTAGTCACTCCTCCTTTGTGGAGAGGGATGACTGTAGCAGTGCACCATTTGGTAGGGACAAAGCCTGAGGTGAGGCTGTGATTGAACAGGGCACACAGGTGAGGTGCCAGTTCACTCTGTAGTTCATGTAGAATACAGCCAGGGATATTGTCAGGTCCCATAGAAGCTGTATTCTTGGTCTTGGATGGTGCTGTTTTAACCTGTGCAGCAGTAATACTGAGTGTCTGGCAATCTACTGGTATTGTGATTGGTCCTTTGGGGGGAGGGGTAAAGTTAGCACTGAATCTGTCGGCCAGTATATTGGCAATATCTGTTGGCTTGGTATAGGAGGTACCATTGTGCAGTAGCTCAAAGCAAATCTGGGTATTGCTGTGGAGATTCTTGACATAACTATAGAAGGCCTTGTGGTTGTCTTTACTATCTGCTGCAATTCTGTTTTCATAACTAGCTTTAGCGGATTTGATGAGGGATCTCAACCTTTTGTTGAGGCTGATAAGGAAGTTTTTTCAGTCTTGGGATTTCACCTTATTCTGCATCAGTTTCCTCCTGCTGTTGTAGAATTTGTTTATGGTAGGGGACCACCAGATTGGCTTCCATTTTTTTGAGGAGAGTGTCCTGGTTCTATTGGGTATGGTGAGATCCATGCATTTGTGTACATGTTCGTACAGTGCATTGGTGTATGAGTCAGTGGTCGTACAACTATTCTCCATTTGCATGGGTGCCGTGAAGTTAGCCACCTCTGTTTTTAGGAGCCCAAAGTTAGCTTTGAAGAAGTTTTTCATGGTGGTTACCTTTGTGGGGTGAGTGGGAGGGATATGGATTTCCAAGGTGATTAGTTTGTGGTCGGATCTAACCAGGGAGGAGTTGACTATTTGTATTGAGCAATGGTCACCCATGTTAGTAATGACCAGCTCAAGGATGTTGCTACTGCTAGTGGGGGCAAGAACGAGCTGGTCCAGGGCACTGGAATTAATGAATTTCAGAAAGCATTGGGCAAGTGTATTGGTACATGAATAGTTTTCCCAGTTAATGGAAGGGTATTTGAAGTTGCCTAGTATGAGAGTGTTGGGTTGGACCCTAATATTCTCCAGGGTGCTTAAGAATGTGGAGTGTGAGTCTTGGGATGTGGTTGGGGACCTATAGCAGGCTACGACCCGAATTGCTGTTTTACCCAATGTTAGCTGCACCTGAAGTATCTCAGATGTGTTATGTTGGGCTACCAGTCTGGAGGTGTGCACATCCTTTATGAATATGGAAACACCACCACCTTTGGAGCTTCGGTCCAAGTTCTGGATCCGAAAGGTGTGGAATGAGTTATAGCCTGGTAGTGCAGGGGTGCTTTCTGCTGCCTTGAACCAGGTCTCTGTTACAACACGAATGTCGATGTTCTCCATTTTAAGGAGTGCTTCGAGTGAGGGCATTTTGAGATTTAGACTTCTAGTGTTGAACAGCATGACTCTCAAATTGCATTTGTTTGTAGCTGTTACAGTGGTAATTTGGTCTTTGGAACACCACCTAAAAAAGGCACATATATGGGTGGCAAGAGGCTTGGCCAGTATCCAGAAGCCCAGGGGGTGACAGATGCAGGCCATCTCTGGCAAAGCATCAAGGTCTGTCAGTCATGTCATCTCAGGCAGACAGATACTAGATCCTCTTAGAATGACACCAGAAACTTAGCCAATTGTTGAAAGCAATCATTTTCTGCTTGTACTGTGGTATAATTCTGGGTGATGGTAGGATGCTGCTCAGGGCTAGGGTCATACCTGCCTGGGCTACATAATCCGAGAGCTCCTCCATGTCTGTTTTCATGTAGTCCAGAGAGGTATGTCTCAGGTCATTCACATCCACATGTACAATGACAGAGTCATATTTGTACCTGTTGTTGAGGGAACTGAGTGGGTGTGTTATGTGGTTGGTTCTGGTACCTGACAGGCAGCTGACTGTTACTTTCTCCTTATTCATCCTAGTGAGTGGGACATTAGTGTGCCTCACTATCAAGTCACCTATGATTAGTGTGTCGGTCATGCTGTTTTGCCTTAGGGGCTTTGGTTCAGCGGCTCACTGTTTAGGAGAGTTATGTGTCTTGTGATCAGTATTGTGTTGTGGTGGTCAAGTGCATTTCTGCCTTGGAGGTCTCTGCTGTTTGGGTAGATATTTATTGAGAGCCTTCACAAAGGTGGGTGTGTGTTTGTGTTTTTATGTGAAGGCAGTGCTGGTGTGTGTTCTTAGAGCAAGAAAGCAGGCCAAAGCCATGAATAGAATTGGGACAAAGATCCACACATAGGGGCATATTTTAAATATAGCTCCTACAAATATAGAAAGTTGATACAATAACAGGTCTTGCATGAGCATGAATCTCCTGATGTATATGGAGTCTGAAACTCAAATATCTGTCATTAGTTTTTATCTTCACTCTTTAATGATTTCCCACTAAGTTGCCAGAAAATCACAATGTTATATAAAGTGTGCCACAAATATGAGGCAGAGCTCTGTACATTCTGTCAAAATCTGTACAGTTGAGAGGTATGAGTCACATATTAAGTGCAGCATACAGCCAGGGAATGCCTTGCAGAATATCAGGGAAGTGCTATACAGGGGAAACAGGTGCAGTAGCCAGTCATCTGCAGGACACAAAATCCCAGACTGGAGTACAGGTATCTCTGGCCTGGAGTCACCTTGTAAGTACTGACTGTCACACTGTGCATGCTCCTCCACTTAGCTAACTTGAGCCTAAGTCTGTTGTCTCTTCTGCAGGTTGGGAGGGTGGCCTAATGGTTAAGGTGTTTACCTTACAAACACAAGGTGCAGGGTTTGAGTCTCACAAGGGATACTTGGCTAGGCGTAAAATGGCTCACAAGGGCAGTTAGCTTAGTACTAACCTATGAACCTATAAAGACCTGCTATATGGAAATGTGTCTGTACATACAGACAGCTACGTATACATATCTGTCTTTCCCTGTCCCCCTCACACATGATTAGTGTATATATCACTATATGGCACACCCACACACACACACACACACACACACACACACACACACAGACATATATATAAATAAATATATATATATATATATATATATATATATATATATATATATATATAAAACATGATAGATATATAGCTATAGAAGATAGAATAATACATAGACTCTCCACATATATCTATATAACACAACAGCAGTAAGTAAGGCGACATCCATGATATACACACACGTGTGTGTGTGTGTGTGTGTGTGTATGTGATATACAAATGCCCCAACATACCCTCGGAATGCTGCAGTTATCTGCACTTACACATCACAACAGTTGTCTGATGGAACCAGAACAAGGCCGCAACAGTACATAATCCACTCATCCACAGACCTATGTGATTGCAGAATGTCACCCTGTAGACAGACACAGGTGAGCAGATGGTGTACTGTATACTGGTTGCAATACATGCCTTGGACTAGCCATATTGTCCCTGGCCACATGTCCACCTATCAAATTGCAACCAGCCACATATGGCCATATTGGTGATTGTACACATATAGCCGAGATATTAACCGGTTTCCCACTCCTAGGACACTAGATACAATAACAGTGTCAAGCAGTGTCACTCTGCAGGCCACACATGTGGTGTAACACAAAGCCACTTTGCATACTCCACAAGTAGTGTGCCTGCATCCACGTACACAGCAGACATAACCAGTGCAATAAGTACTGCAAGCTATAGTGTATAATAATAGATAGGTAGGGGTTCTAATCTTATAGCAGCTTACATGTGTGTGTGTGTGTGTGTGTAGGTGTGCATGTACATATACCCCCATGCACCACTACAGACATGCCCATCTGGCTTATGTCTGTGCAATGGTTATTCATTTTATGGCCCTGTGACTATCTACTGGCTTCTACATTTTCCTTCCTCTACAAGGCCTGCTAATATCAGGTAAACCACATATAAAACCAAAACATTAGACTAAGAAACCACCGAGTATAGCAAAAATACAAACAAAAACACCAAGGCCATTTCACCACAGAGAATATGTAGCAAGAGCAGTCCAATAACTGATAGACTTAACAAATATTATGGATAACCTTTATTCCTTAAAACAACAGTAAAATGATAAGCACTTTTGGACTAAGCCTTCAACAGATCATATTCATCAAAATGACTAGACATTATTTAAATTAAAACTATCAGCCAATCATATTTCAGAAAATAAAAAAATAAACCAATCATAATAATAACCAGTCATTTACTGAGTATATAAAAATGAACCAATCAAAAGCTAGATAGCATCTTGGTTAATCTAGCATTCATCAAGGTAAATTACCTAAATATTAACTATGAACATTTTTTAGTGAATCTCTGATTGATAGTATATTGCACAGTTCATCTCTCTACAAATTAGGTATTAGACAAGCAACCTAAACAAAATGATTATTTGTACGGTCAATAAGAGACCATAGAACATTAGAATATCCTAGATCTTAAATTGTCGAATTATATCTATATGATTGAATGCCTTTAGGACAAATCAGATCATATGTCAACAAAACATAAGAAATTCCGTAAAAGTTGTGCATTGTAACACTTGCAACATCTTATCACATTGTAAAATAAATATAAAAACATATATAAACATAGCTGATAAGGTCTAGTCAAAACAGAACAAAAAC
>NC_056726.1:1003779147-1003781066 GCF_019279795.1 Protopterus annectens
TAATTGCAGCTGAAACAGCTGTATTGCACTATCAGTAGCCACTGACATGCCACCACAGTGCAGTATATAAGGCCTTCATGTAGACCTGGGCCTCTTTCTTAGATGTTCAGATGGATAGTACTGAGGCATGGAGATTACAGCATCACAGAGAGTAGGTATCATAACTGTCAACTGTTTATGCAGTATGTCCACAGTCCCATCTAATATGTATTAAAGCTCAGCTAAGCTAATTGGCATGCCATGCCACTTCGCTTAGCTTTGTGCAAACCATTGCTAAAAAATATTAAGATATCAAGAAAAAGGGGATGATAGGAAAGTGTTGAAATGGGGGCAAGCCGGGGGAAGTGAACTGCAGGTAGGGATGTGCAGGACAGGTGTAGGAAAGAACCATAGCTCTCCATTTCTTGTACAGCAACAGCTGTGCATTTGGACAGATTTTGTAGATGAATTTGGGTTTTCAAACCCCACAGAGAGGAGTGAGGACAACATAAATGTGTTGTTAAACCAATTGGGTAAAATTAGTTGCGTCCAGTGGGCACGTCCGAAATGGAGAGCTATGTATGGGTCGATTTTTTTTTCTTTTGTGGGACAGGTGCCCAGAAAGAGAGGAATGTTGGTGAAGAGACATAGGTATGTGTGGGAGGTGAGCTGGGTAAGACAGGACCCAATAGCAGACAGGATAGACAGAAGACAAGGGTGGTGTATGACACATGATGTGGGTAAACACCTTGGATGGGGTGGGTGTTGTGGAATCAGAGTCGCATGTGCCTCCAGATGGCAGCAGTGTGAATGACATCCTCACCCATGGGCAGATGACACTGCTCCTTCACTGCCCCAAAGGTGGCTGTTCTGGAGGCTGGACACCAGGGCCAGCCTGCCCCACCAGGCTTGCCAGTGAACCCTTAATCTGGCACAGGAGACATTCATAGGACCGATGAATGATCCTACGCACAATGACTGGCAGTTGCCTTTGGGTGACTACAGCCCCTCCACAACTGGTCCCAGGGGGAGGTTGGTCCCCATCCCCTGAGGCAGTTCCTCAAAACCCTGTAGGTGGTGCAGGGGCAGTGGAAAGGGCACCACTGGCCTGGTTCCCAGACATGCTAGGAGCCGGTGCCATGGCCAGTTGAGGCAAGGTAGGTGAACCACTGAGAACCGATCTATCCTGATGTACTGTGGTGATGGAGGTATAGCAATAAGTATAGGTTAGTTATGAACACAACATAGTAATAGCAGCATGCCAGAACAGTGGAAATAACCCAATTACATGTCAATGCATATTATGTGAAACATGATACATGACAGAAGAGTCAGTATGTTAACAGCATGGCAGTAGCAGTTACAGCATAAGACCAAAAAATAGGTAATTCAAAAAGATATGTTAATATGCAACCATTATAATACATAATAATAATGCACATGCCCAAAATACAGATAACTGAACAACATATGTGAATAGTAAACCATAACCAATGGATAACAATAACAAAGAAATGAAGATAAAGGGTGGTGAGAGAGAGAGAGAAAAAAAAGCAGTCCATTAGTACCATTATAGGCTATTTAATTGAACAGTACTACTATCGACTCTATGGGTCTACCCTTTCTTTATGTGTACGTCATGTATAGTTGCTGTAGCATGTACATACCTCTCAATCTATTTGTATGGGCTGGTATGGGCTAAGCCATAACAACTGCAGGTACACAACTACATAGAACACTGGTATGTCATGTGGACCTATATAACTACCAAGTTGTACTGTAGGCTAATGTAGTGATACCTTGCAATTTAGGTACTCATTCTAATGGTAATTCTGAGACAGATTATGCACTACTAATTATATTACGTTACAGCATGACACTTGAGAGATATGTATGTGTACAGTACAGAAAGTAAACAACTATCATGCCTTGCTTGGCAC